>NC_056735.1:1156331280-1156351280 GCF_019279795.1 Protopterus annectens | reverse complement strand
TTATCTACACTCTGTTCACAATCATTAGGTGGTAAAGACTTCAGTTGACACAATGGGATGTAACTGTTACATAACAAGGCATAACTAATGCCATAACAAGCACACTGGCAAACAGAACAGTCTGTATGGAAGGAGGCAGTAGGCCTGCATTAACCCAATTTAAGTAACTAAGTTAAATATAAGTGACTTGCATTATACTGCACATCCAGATACCTTAAGGCAGCTCACCCGATACCCCACATTTTGTAACAGCCTAGCTTATTTATGGTGCATCCCCCCTAGACACAATAATACAGGGCCATATACCACTGTTACACACACTAGCCTCTGGAGTGCATAAGGGTAGACATGTATTGTGTAGGTGACGCCCGCACATATATGGCCCCAGCCCCACCATATGTGTGGGGGATACAACAGCAGTGGACTGATGGCAGCATGATATACTCACAGCCCACTACAGAACAACCCCTGACAGCATGTCATATGTACAAAGCCTGGTATGTAGGTGGAGGACAGAGGCTGGAACACAGGCCCATATGTGGAATACACTAAGCAAGTCGCTGGTGTTACAGGATAGTCTGCAACATACCCTTAGTCAGGGATTTGAGGTTAGAAACATAAATGGATGTAGCCATGTACTGATAGCACTCAACACACACACTGCCAGTGAAATATCTGACACAGGACCTGTGTGGTGGACAGACAAAACATGATAGGCACACCTTTGGCCATCAAAAGGATAGGCCTACAGTTGAAGGCTATGCAGACAAACTCCATTCCAAGGTAAACTAGTATGTACACACAAACCCTGTAACACCAGTACTATACAAAGCATAACACAACTCTACTCACACTCTGTCTGTAGTTCCGGAACCTCCTACAAATATGTAGCTGGTCTGAGTGTGCAGGTTCCCCTGTAAGAGCAAAATGAAAAAATGCCAGCACCAAGAATGAATTAAGTAATAGTAGCTTTATTAAGTTGAAATTCTAGACCGGTTTCAGCACATGGCTTTCATCAGTAGATTGTTACACATAGAATGAGAAGCTCCTGCTATAAGTACCTTTATAACTGGAAGTAGAATTACTTCATTTCCTCTCTCAAGAAGAAAATCTAATTGTTACATAAATAAACATAAAAATAAAAGTAAAAATAGATATTGGTATACATAATGTAATACAATTCAAAATGCATGTGCTTTAAAGATATACATATTCTAGCATCAATATTAAAGTAAAAAAAGAACAATATTTGAATTATGATAATTTGTCATTAAGTCCAGGGGAAAACAAACTCCCTAATTTCACTATCCATCTTTTCTCTTTGTTATTCAGAATATCATGCCATCCAGTTTTAAAAGCAAGGTTGCCTATAATGTTATCAATGATAGTAAATGAAAACTTGGCAGTGGGATGATTCATAGTGTGTCTGTATAAGGCATTTGTAATCCTACCATTTCTGATATCCCCCAGGTGTTCAGACATTCTAATTCTGAACTGTCTGGATGTCTGTCCAACATAAAAAGCTTGACATGTGCATGTTGCAAGATAGATAATCCAATCCGAACTACAGTTACCAAAAAAAACAATATCATATAAATGACCAGTGTTTTTACTAGTAAAAGTTTTTGTTTTAAATATGTAGCCACAAAAGCTGCAATGACCACAAGGGTATATTCCAACTAGTTTCTCACATGTTAGTGTCCTTTGGGATAAAGTTTCAGCCCTAGAGTTAATTTTCTTATAATGTGAGAAATGAGATCCCAGTGTTTTCCCCTTTCTGTATGAAATGAGCATTGCTCCCCCAAATAGTCCTCTAAGAGGGAATGAGACTTCAGTATGTTTCAATGTTTATCTATAATATTAATAAGATGTTTAGTATTAATACCATAGGTTGTAACAAATCTGCAAGTTTCATGATTGGTCTGTTTTTGTTTTGATGTTCTTTATATTCCAATAGTGAATCCCTAGATTGGTTTTTACTCCATTGCATGGCAGAGCTGATAGTATGTCTGGAATATCCTCTAGTGAGAAACCTATTGGCTAAGTCATCATGATGTTGTTTTAAATCTTGCTCAGAGGAACATATCCTTTTGAGCCGCAAAAACTGTGATTTAGGAATGTTATTAATTGTATGTTTTGGATGTAGACTGTTGGCATGGAGCAAGGTGTTAAATTCGGGAAATTTTCGATATACAGAAGTTTTTAGTGTATTGTCTGGTTGATGCTGTAAAAAGACATCCAAGAAATGTATTTCATTATGATGATAGTCCACCGTAAATTCTGTACCCCAAATGTTTCCATTAAGATGTTCAACACATTCTTGAAGATAATCAGTGCCACCTTTCCACACTAGCCAACAATCGTCCAAATATCTTCTCCAGATATCAATCTCTGGTATGTATACATTGTGCAACTCATCATAGATGATATGTTCCTCCACATAACCCATATAAAGGTCAGCATAAATGGGTACAAATGAGGCACCCATTGCCGTACCCTGTATTTGCCAATAGCAATCTTGTTTGAAGTAAAAGACATTCTTGGTAAGGATATGTTCAGCCATGCAAATAAGTAATGTGTTAAATCCTGGGGAATAAATATTAGCTTTGTTTAACCAAAAATCCAAAGCTGCTAGTCCTGTCCAGTGTGGAATACTAGTATATAGAGACTTAACATCTAGGGTACACATTAGCCAATCTGGCTCCGATTGTGATTCAGAAACAATTTGCAAGAATTCAGTGGTGTCTTGAAGTCTGGCTCTAATTAAAGAAAGAAGGGGTTTCAGTTTTTCAGTTAAAAAAACAGAAAGTGGGTCTGTAAGTGATCCAATCCCAGACACAATAGGTCTGCCTGGCGGTTGATGAAGAGATTTGTGGATTTTCGGTAGTAGATATAGATATTGTTTAGCTGGATCTTTGACCATCAGATGTAATTTAATCTTATCAGAATATTATTATATTTCCTTCATCCCAATAATTATCAAAGACTTACATTTTCATTTGAGATCAGATTACAATATTAAGCATAATTTATCCAAATCTGCACAACTTGCCCTAACACATCTTAAGAATAATACTGATATAGTCATTCTCTCTGCTGATAAGGGGGGTGCGGTTGTAGTCATGGATGCCAATTATTATTGGGATGAAGGAAATAGACAGCTGTCTAACCATCATCATTATATGAAAATGAGTACCGACCCTACACCTAACTTCAAAAGAGAAATAGATGACTTTTTATAGGAGGCTGTGGAGGCTGGCATTATTTCTGATAAGATTAATGCCAGATATGTCTGGTCCACTGTTGTTTGCAGACATGGCCTTCATTTGTTTAAGTGTGTGAGCATGCTCAGTATGACCTTTCGGTATGTTGTTGGCTGACATTGCTTTCATTTCTCTAAGTGTGTGGGCATGGCCAGTATGCCCTTCTGCACTGAATGTGTGGATCGATTCCAGGTAGTTTGTACTGCAGTGCAGACCTTTGTGTTGTACGCCTACAAGTAATATACTGTTTCTGCGGGGTATCCGTCAATCATTTGGCAATATGGGGACAAACTGTACAGGGGGTAGTGTGTACTGTAGGTGATTGTGCCTGCGCTGCTTCAGCTGCATGGTACTGCTGTTAGCAGAGATATTCAGACATGTGTACTGTTACACACAGTGATGCTTTCTGTCCTCATGTACTGTCAGGTGGACATTCTTGCTCACAGTGATGACTTGTGGGACAAGGGTGACTACAGCTGGGTCTGGTATTGTGGGCAGACACCCACGTATTCATGGTATGTTATGCCATTCTGGAGGGGGAGCTGCAGAAACTTGGTACTGGGTTTGTGTATTCAGTTCAGCACCTTGGAACAGAGGATCCCATACTTGTTCACCCATCAACAAGGCAGTATGGCCTTATCTTGCAATGCCTCACAGCTGTAGAGATTTGCACATGTTAGCCAGAGGCAGGGGCCATGGCTCAGAACATTTACCCTATTGTGGTGTACGGGCAGGTGTGTAGCCACCCATTTATGTGTTTGCAGCCAGGGATAGTCTGCACACAGATTGGTGTTGGACCCTGCACATTCTGTGCTGCCCATGCTCCCACACCCCCCTCTGTTATTCTAACCTCTTCCATACATTATGCATACATTTCCTGATATTTTCCCTAAGGGTATCACCACATCACAGGTGTGTGTTAGTGTTGGTCCACAGTTCATGCAGTGGGACATGGTGGACATGCTACTGTGGTTTATCCACATGGCCTTGCATATGGCTTACATGGAGTGTGTTATGTTGTTATTTGAGTGTCCATGACATAACATGCATTGGCAGTACATGTGAGATACGGGCCTTTGGCAGGTGCCTGTGGGGCATTAGGTTTTGATGCAGGCTAGTTGTGGCAGGCCATTGCATTCTGTCAGTCTTACAGTACCAGACCACCATACAGTATATTCCCTTAGGGTGACAGGATAGATGTGATAGTTGTTCATGCCAACACCTTCTATCAGTCTTGATCAGGTGGTGTGGATGCTCGTAGGGTGCTGCCTGCAGCTAGGGACACACCTGCATGGGACACCTGCACTGCATGCTGCTGTCTTCCGCTATTGCCATATACAGGTGGGGTCGTACTGTACCCATTTCTCACAGCAGGAATATTGTCAGAGAGGTGCCTGTGGGTGGTGTTTGCATGGCTGGGTGCATGTGTGCTATGGACACTACTTGCATCTGACACACATATATGCATGGGGCATTACACATAAGCTGGCATGTGCAGGTACATCAGCTGATTCCAGATACATAAGTCCTACCTCCTTTGTGATCTGCAGGTGTTTAGGCAGACATCACCAGTATCCCCTACTACAAGTTCTGTTACTGTGATGAACCTATACGTACAAATCCAAGGGTGTCACCATTTCACAGTGACACAATATATACTGTATGTCTGGTGTACTTTCCCCTGTGTACTGCTTGTATATCTAGCCCACCAGCCATGCCATGTCAGTCTTTCAAATGTTGACACATATTACCACCATACATTTACAATGGCTTACTGCTAGCATGTGTTATACTGGTGGGGACTGTCTTTGACACTGCAGTCGTGAGGGCTTGTCCCTGTTATCATCATTAGTGTGCAATGGCCACCAGGTTTTACCTCAACATGCATACATACTGACCACTCTCAGACATTATGAAACACATGCCATCCTAACACACACAGACCTGCATATTGTGCAAATGCTACAACCTACCCTGCTACCTTGGCCACCTCTGGCCATCTGTGCTCCACTTGCATTATACCTACTCAAGGATTGTGGGGGACACACCTGACTGTTTTTACATGTCTACACAAGACTGGGCGCATACCTGACTGTTACTACATTTCTACACAGGATTGGGGGGGACACACCTGACTGTTTCTACATGTCTACATGGGAGTGGGGGGGCACACCTGACTGTTACATTTCTACATAGGGTTGTGGGGACACACACCTGACTGTTACTACATTTCTACACAGGACTGAGGGCACACCTGACAGTTTCTACACATCTACACATGATTGGGGGGCACACCTTACTGTTTCTACATATCTACATAGGATGGGGGGGGGTACACCTGGCACATGCACACATTTGGCATGACTGTACTGGTATGTCAGGTACTCCATTTCATTCTATATTCTAACCTATCATATTGACTAGAGGCATATCAGTGTACTACAGGTCTTAGTTTTGGTTGCCCTACATATTAGTGTCTGACTTCCTACCCTTCAGAACTAACATCCCACTGCCTGACCTGCTGCAGTCTGTCTGTGTAGGCCTGGGGGGAGGTTACCCACAGGCATCATTCAGAGGCCATAGCACAGGTTCTGTTTGGATTTGTCTTCACCTATCCTGCTGGCTGAGACTGTTGTTGGGTATGTGAACCTCCCTGACTGGTATGTGTGAGTCATATGGACACACATGTCGCCCAGCACATTTCCTGCAGTGGGTTTTGTCACCCTGTGTAGTACTGGCTACTATGGTGACTCCAGTATGTGTTACAAATGTCATGGTGCCACTATGGGTGTCTACTATCGGCTGCCATAACATTCAGCCATCCAATTCCCTTGCATGCTCACATCCATACCATAGATACAGGTAATGACACATTCTACTCCATTTGGAAATTGGTAGGTTGATTGACTTACCTTGTGGGTGTGCCAGGATTGAGGATGGTGCTGGAAGGCTGCTTATGTTGGATGCACATAGTACACTCCCTATACATGGTTGAGCACAGGCAGTGTGATGTTTGGCATCCATTTTACTGTATGTACGAGTCAGAGATAGGCATCATTCCCTGGGTCCCTACTGTGTCAGTGTATGTGCTATGCGTTGTCTCTTTGCCATGGCCTGGGCATACTGGGCACAGCTCCATCTGCCTACTGGGGCAGGCCCAGGTTGTTCCTCCTCTGAGTCACTCTGTGCCTGTGCAGGCCTTGGCATTGGTGGGGGGCTGTGTGGCCCTGCCCCGTGCTGTTCCTGCTGCAGCTGTTTCCACAGGATCATATTGTGTACCATGGCACATACCATAACAATTTGGGTACATGTAGCTGGTGAGTACTGCAAGGCCCCACCGGATGTGTCCAGATAATGGAACCGTGACTTGAGCATCCCAAACACACGCTCTATTATAAGTCTGGTCTGTGCATGTGCCTCATTATGGCGTTCTTGTTTAGGTGTGTGTGCATTTCTGATGGGTGTCATCAGCCACGGCTCCAGTGTGTAAACAGTACCCCCCCCCATCCCCACTAGGTGACTATAGGGAATGTCCCCATTAGCAAATCTCTGGTACAGCTGCGTCAGATGCCAAATGTGGGAAACGTGATAGCTTCCAGGGCAGCCAGCACGCACATTTGTTATAATGCCCTGGACATTGCACACAACCTGGCAGTTGATGGAGGGGAGGCCCCTTCGGTTGATGTAGACCCTACCCTGATCACCGGGTGGTGCTTTGATGCATATGTGCATGCAGTCTATAGCACCCACTACCTCAGGATATTCTGCTATTTGGTGGAAGAGACGCATGTTGCTGGCCAACACCTCACGGGTGTTGAGGAAATATATGTGCTCACCGGCATGTGCTGACATGGCATCCAGGAACTGATGGAATACTCTGGATGCTGATGCCTGTGAAATCCCCATGATATCCCCAGTTGAGCTTTGGGAGGTACCTGTGGCTAGTATTCCTAGGGCTACACATACCTTGGTATCCACTGGGATGGGTTCTTCTCGGTCAGTTTGGTGTGTCAGGCATGGCAGGCACAGCTCAACAATTTGCTGTAGGAGGTCCATGTCCACCCTATAGCGCTACACTATCTCCAGCTCCTGTAGCCCCTGGTAGGTTACCCTGGGTCTGTACACTCTTCTCCGTCATCTCACTGTGGGTTGATCGGCATCATTCACATCCTCACTACCCTCAACCACTTGCACATGTTGTTCTATGTTGCCTGCTGCAGCCCCTCTCATTTTGTAGTTTTGTTTGTTAAAAGTTCCCCACTTGTATACATTGGTGGTGTAGAGTATGGGAAAAAACAGAGGGGAAGGTCTTTGCATAGTTTATAGTAGTGTTCTGGACTGGGCTGGTCTGCTGCCTGTGTAATTGGCTGATTCTGATACATTTCACCTGCCAGCTATGCTTGTTCTCCTTGATTATCTTCGTACTGCTGTTTTCCCTTCCCATTGCCTTCCTGTTTAAGCCCAGGGACACGCCACTCAAACAGAGTGCTCACATGTGCACAGTGCTGCTATTTCCTGGTTTAACTTTTTTTTTCTTCCTTTAAAACCTGGTGCGTGGCACGCACACCCGCTTAGGCAATGTAAAGAGTGCTAGGCAGATTCAGACACACCCCCTTGCTTAGCTGTGTTAAGCTAGGAGCAAACCTGAGCCACAGGGCTCCAATCCGCTTACAGTATGCCTGACGCACCCTTCCATGATGTCAGCTAACTTCTAGGCTTACACCAAGCTATTCCTACTCTTACACTGTTGGGACCTGACTAGCATGCTGGGGAAACCTGGGATTCACTATCATTCCCCTCATTTGCATAGGATTGCCTGCTAATGCATAGTTACATGTCTCACACTGAGCCTCCCCCCTTAGCAACCACTACTCACTGGCCATGTTGTCTTCTGCCTGCCATTGACTTTCATGGCAGAATAGTGATTTCAGTTAGAATGCTTATTTTAGGTTTATTTTATTATTTTCCCCCCAATCCTGTTTGCACTCCGCTGCCCTATGCTTAAACAGCCGAGATCGGCAAAAAAAAAATAAATAAATAAAGGCTGTTTTTTTAATTTTTTTTGGCTGTTTGCATACTTGGCCATTGACATGCTTCCTGACTGATATGTAGCCTTTATTTGGAGCTGTCACAGCTCCGTTTTGGATTTTGCAGAAATGTACATTTCTGCAGATTGCACTAGTCCTGCATGGATGGTTTCAAGCTTCCTGGAACACAAATTCACCTCATTTGCATGGAATTCTCTTGCAAATGGGGTGATTTGCATACAGGTGCTTAGTCCATGCCGGACTTGTGCAGGAGCGCTCATGCACACCCCTGCAGGCTGTTCCTGGATCACACGGCAGACATATTGCCTGCTAGAGCTCCTGCACTAATCCTGCATGCCGTGCAAGGCATGCAGAATCCGGTGGAATGTACTGTCTAATTTGCTGTCAGAGTTTCTATAGCTGATTGGACAGCTTGTTATGATGTCATAATTGGAGTCAGTCTCTGATTTGGGGCTTGGATTAATAGTGAGTGTTAACTAAGTTATAATAAAAGCTTTTTGGTTTATTTTACTTAGCCGTGTTTGTCACTCAGTTTTTATCCTGGTTCTATTCTTTGTGTACTGGTGTGACAACTTCATCCCAGATGTGCAGTTGTTTTTTACTCTTTTGGACCTTTGAAAAATGGCCAGGAAGTTTCTGTCTCTGAAATACAAACAAAATCTTAAAAGTGCAAATCAGATCTTGAAAGCATCTCTTAGGAAACAAAAGGAAAGTGATGAAAAAAGATTAGTTGATCCCACAAGGGACAAATGAAAAGCATTTTTAAGCATGTGTCCCAATTTACGGTGATCAGTAAATATTAAATTACAACACTATGGTGACAGAGTATCTTAGTGCAATCAGCTACCACTGTAAATGCTTATTTGACTGTTCTACAGCACACAACAATAATGTAATTAAAGATGTGGCTGACAGCGCTCCTTCCTGCCCTATAATTCTGATAGAGACAATTGATATGGCAGTGAAAGCCATGAAATGTAATGGTGCAGCATGTCCAGATGAATACAGTGAGTACATCCTTAGTAAAGCCTTACTAGAAATGGAGAGGCATTTAGCTTACCTTTTTCAAGACACCTTGAACAGTGACTATGTACCTGACATTTGGAAAAAAGTAATCTTCTTCTTCTTTGGGCTGCTCCCATTAGGGGTCGCCACAGCAGATCAACTGTTTCCATTTCTTCCTGTCCTCTGCATCTTGCTCTGTCACGCCAACCACCTGCATGTCCTCTCTCACCACATCCATAAACCTTATCTTAGACTTTCCTCTTTTCCTGTTACCTGGCAGCTTCATCCTTAGCATCTTTTTCCCAATATACTCAGCATCCCTCCTCAGCACATGTCCAAACCAACGCAATCTTGCCTCTCTGGCTTTGTCTCCAAACCTTCCAACCTGGGCTGACCCTCTAATATACTTATTCCTAATCCTGTCCATTTTCGTCACACCCAGTGCAACTCTTAACATCTTTAACTTTGCCACATCCAGCTCAAACTCCTGCCTTTTTGTCAATGCCACTGTCTCCAACCCATATAACATAGCTGGTCTCACTACCCTCTTGTAGACCTTCCCTTTCACTCTTACAGGTACTCGTCTGTCACAAATCACTCCTGACACTCTTCTCCACCCACTTCATCCTGCCTGTACTCTCTTCTTCACCTCTCTTCCACACTCACCATTACTCTGAACTGCTGATCCCAAGTATTTAAACTCATCCACCTTCGCCACCTCTACCCCTTGCATCCTCACCATTCCTCTATCATCCCTCTCATTCACACACATATATTCTGTCTTAGTCCTGCTGACCTTCATTCCTCTTCTATCTAGAGCATCTCTCCATCTCTCCAGGGTCTCCTCCACCTGTTCCCTACTCTCACTACAGATCACAATATCATCTGCAAACATCATAGTCCACGTGGACTCCTGTCTGATCTAGTCTGTCAACCTGTCCATTACCATTGCAAATAAGAAAGGGCTCAGAGCTGATCCTTGATGTAACCCCACCTCCACCTTAAATGCATCATCCGTCACTCCCACAGCAGACCTCGCCGCTGTCACACTACCTTCGTACATATCCTGTACCACTCTTACGTACTTCTCTGACACTCCTGACTTCCTCATACAATACCACAACTCCTCTCTAGGCACCCTGTCATATGCTTTCTCTAAGTCTACAGAAACACAATGCAACTCCTTCTGACATTCTCTGTACTTCTCCAACAACACTCTCAGAGCAAACATTGCATCTGTAGTGCTCTTTCCTGGCATGAAACCATACTGCTGATCACTAATCATCACATCCCTTCTTAACCTCTAATTATCTACAAAAAATACTAAACTCAAAAGTCAATGCCCAGTGAAACTCTTCCCCAGACTCCAGTCCTACATGAATACTCCTAAAATTTCTAGCTCACAAAGGTAAATCGTTACCGATTGCTACAGCCTATCCACTACCCCTTTCTTCCCTAAATAAATTCAAAGTACTCATCGCTAACATCCTTAATAACTGTCCCAAAACAATAACATAACCATTCCAGGTGATATCAGTCTTAATTATCTTGGCCCTTTCTCATCCAACATGGGCCCTAGGTCTCTTTCAACTTATAAAAAAAACAACAAGACCTAACCTTAGATCCTCCAAATACTCCACACTCTACCTGATTATTACAAACATGCTAAACTCCATTGTCAAGATAAACATTCTGCTACAATCATTAAGTGACCACCCATAAAACTGCCATCAGTATTAAAAGCCTTCAGAAACAAATGTAGCACTAACATCACCAAACTTAGAAACTTTCTCATAGCTCACATGTAACAGTATTCTCTCCTTACATGACTCACTCAGAAGCTGCAAGCCTAACAAGCTTTCTACTTCAGCTGCAAGACAAATTCTTTCCGATTATTCTCAGGCTTTATAAAATCGCCAAAACTGAATGGCTATCCACTGAAGTCAAACATCTTCTAACTCTAAGAGATGAAGCATGGTAAAAATGAAAACAAACTCCCACAACTTACAACTGCACCTCCTTTATAGCCTTATGTAACCTAGCCAAGAAGTCCATCAGAAGGCACAAACGAAATCTCCAAACAAAGAAACAAATTATCCTCCAACAATACCCGAAACACTTTTGTAAAGAGGTTAGTTTTCTTACAGGAAGAAAACCTCCTCATGGAAACCCTGTCTACAAACACCATTCAATATGGTAAAACAAAACTTTTTCCAGAAGATTTCTTAAAGAATTTAGCAATATCCCATCAATGAAGACAGCAACCCCAAGAGATCATGCACTGTCCACCTCACCACCATTCATCCTGCACTTCCAACTCAAACCCATACATCCCAAAGAAGTCTCTATTCTACTTGAATATATTTCCACTGACACCCCACCTGGATCTGATAACATAAACCCACGGTTCTTATATAACTGCACAGATCATCTATGTCTTCCTTTCACCCACATAAATAATCTATGTCTTAAACAAAACATCATGCTACAAGTTTGGTAAACTGCTCTAATTAAACCCCTCCCAAAGCAAACCATCCCAAAAGGAACTAGTCACTTGCATCTAATATCCATCCTCCCAATTCTGGGCAAACGTCTAGAAAAGGTAATTTACACCCAACTCTCTATACCTGTTTTCCTACAAACAGCATGGAGTCTGGTCTGGATGAAGTACTATGGCAGCTCTTTGGTCTGTAACTGATGACATCCTCCAGTAGCTACCTCTTAGGTGCCTTATTTACAGACTTAACAAAGGGATTTTACCTCACTGACCACAATCTTCTCCAAAACTGAAACTGGTATCAGTCTAAATGCTGCTCCCTGGTTTAAAAACTTCTTCAATGACAGTTGGAAGATAAAAATATGATCCCCCCAATCAGAACCTGCACATACTAACAGAGAGGTACCACAAGGATCCATTCTACCCCCCTCCCTCCTCTTCTCCATATTCTTTAACATATTTCATTGTGACCTGCCCTATCTCCCAATTATCCTCTAAGCTGATGACATGGTCATTTATCATTCAGGTCACGTTCACACCAACATTCAGTACCAGCTGCAGTCTAACTTACATGAACTCCACCAATGGCTCATACATTATGAACTACTTCTCAACCACACCAAGAGAAAAAAACATGCTTTTCGAAACTCCACAGAAAATTATCCAAGCATCTGAGTCTTTAACTATCTTTGATGTGCACATTCCATAGAAACCACCTCTACCTTCAAATACCTACGATTGTGGCTGAATCAGTTACTAAACTTCCATTTCCATACAGACAAAGTGAAAGCCAAAATAATCTCTGTCCTCTTCTGGGCCAAAACATCTCCCCTTTTCTATCCAAAACAACCTGAACAACCACTGGCAAATGAGTTCTCCTTTCTCAACATGTATGTGAGCTTCAAATTTTTGCTTCTGTCTCCAAGAAAAACATCACCACACTCTAGACTATCTCTAACAGCATCTGCCTATTCATTCCAAACTATTCCCTCTGTAAAGCATCACTGTATCCCTCTAGAAAAAGCCAAATGGCTACCCATAAAACAAAGATCTAACCTACTGTTAAGATCCCAACTCTACAAACTATTCCAACTGCACACATTTACTTCGCTTACAAGTAGACTTCAAGAAAAAAACCTCCATATATAACCTGAGGTAATGCTCACAAGCCACACAACTCTCATTCGCGTGGAACCAAACTCCACAGCATTGCACATGCTTTCTCCTCTCAGGCACATACTCTTTGACAAGCTCTCCACATCAACCTATAGGAAATAAATTCAGAGTTCAACTCAAAAAGCACTTCTTCATCCAAGCCAAATGCTCCTGCTTAACATAGGACATGTTAACTAACACATTATCCACATCACCTTTCCAAGTCTCCTCCTCTCTCATGATTTACTGAAGATTGATGCACTTTATAGACTAGTGTATATTGTACATTACACTCTGCTTGATTGTACATTGCACTGTTTGTTCACTAGAATTTATATATATATATGTATTTTTTTCCCTGTGTAACTCATCTAAACTACTCTGTTATTGCTTACATTTTTTGTGTGAAATTTTTATATTTCACTCAGGTTGAGGCTGAAATGAGCCAGTATTGATCAGTGCACTACCCCGGTAAACAAATATAAATAAATACATTATTATGATTATTATTATCTGATCAGAGTTGGATATCTGAAGTATATACAAATAGGCTCAACAAGAGACTCTGTTTAACTTGAATTGCAAGTTTGTTTCAGAGGAGAGGCACCCACTGTGAAACATATCTGTCTCTCCAGCAACTCCTGTTGATGTCACAGGCTAGATTAAGGTCCCTAGAGCGAGTGAAACATGTACCATTTGACTTACGGATGTGCAGCATATCCATTAATGCAGGATCACAGGTTGCTCTTTATGTAAGGCACATGTTGCTCTGAGTAGTCTGTACAGTAGAGTATAGTGACAGTGATTTCAGTCTGTCTGTGTACGATATGTGCTGAAGACCCTGAATTTTCTTACTGGAAGCCTTTGAAAAAGCTTTTATAAACAAAGGTATGGCATCTAGGTCCAAGGAAGTCATTATCCAACTATATTCAGCATTCATCAGACCTATCATTGCCCCCTTTGGTATGTAGCTAACCAGGCATATCCAACAAACAGAGTGTCCATAGAGGCTCCTCACTAAAAGAATGCAGGGCATAAGTAAAATGTCCAGTGCAGACAACCTCAAGGCCCTGTCCCTGTATTCTGTCTTCTACAGGCTGTTGAGGGGAGAGCTATGCCTGGCATACAGGGCATTGTCAGACCCCACTCTGATGGACCTCCTGCATATCAGCAAAACAAACAGCACCAAAATTACCCATTCTAAAGACTTAAACATTGCCTGTGATTAAATAGGACCTGCTTCAGAGACAGGTTTGTATCCCAGAGACTACCCCATCTCTAGAACAGGCTCACAATCCATGTGAAGCAAAGTTTCTTTGCAAACCAATTCAAGTATAACTTGAACAATTGGATGGGGAACAGGAAATTCATCCCTGGTTTGGCACCTATGTCTCTAATGGACATAGGCAGCCTACACATGGTTCATGTCCCAGCCCCTGCTTATAAATGTTTCATCTCCTAAGCCCCTGCTTACATTTATTAAGGGTATCAGAATGTGTCAGACATTTGGGAAGCATGGCTAAGCTTAAAAAGGCCATTGTGGTCGTTAGCCTAGTAAACACCTATGAACCTATGAATAAAGAGGCATTATTGAGTAAGTACTGGGCCACTGGGTGGATAAAAGTCTCTGACCACAGCTGTTATTTGAAAATAATTAAACAATCATTGATGTGCCATATTGCGCACACGCACATACTTACATGCATACAGATTTAGTGGAATCTGCAACTTGGGGTCTAAAACCAAATCTATAACAAAGCCTATAGTTAAAAGGCCATATTGTAAAATCTAAACAACTGACTACTTTAGGGTTATGAATGTTATAGTCTGATGACTACTCTTTCATGCTAATAAATAATAATTCTCTTAAGTGGCTGTTAGCATTTTTAATTAATAAGTGCAAGTAGCGGAAAGGTTCCAGCATACTGAGAGACTATTTTAACAGTAGTTCGGGTTGATTTACAGTGTCTTACTTATGGAACATAGTTAATATGATAATTTAAGAAGACATACATAGTATAAATGCAGAAATGTCAAGTAATAAATTGTGCCAACTTTGCTTCCTGTGGAAGAAAATTCTGAATCACAACGACCACTGACAACGCCTGGAGCTATCATACAAAGTATATTGAAGCAAGTCAGGTTGAAAGCTCATTAATTGGCAATTCTTGTCAGAATTTTCGAGGAATTGTCTGCACCCACTAATTGTGTAAAAGTGAAGTCTTTACATACTGGAATTGCATGGCTGACTATCTCAGTAGAAAGGGACCAGTCTCCAGGTGGAGACTATTAGAATAAAGTTCAACCCTCCTAATCCATCCACTGATTGCATAATCATTAACGCAAGCAGGTAAGTACAGGTTGAAAATAAAACTAGAAATGTTATGCTTGCACAGAATTAATATAAACTAAATAAAATTAAACATATACTGCATTGCTGATATACATTGTTTTAACATTATATACCATTTTAAAAGTTTAAATAATTACATGTTAGAATAGCAGAATAATGTTAAAAAATCTAGATATTAGAATGCATCCAACAATATATAATAACAGGTTGGTTTTACAAGGAAATGTAGATCATACACTGTTCTTTAAAAGGGCAAAATTAAGTTTCTAATTTTCAGTTACACTCAACTACTCCATTATGTAAAGGCTACTTTTACAGAATTAGTAGGCTGTCCTATTAGCTGGGTGCAGACAATGCGTCATTCATTTTTCTGCTAACCACATAGGGTTTTTCCTGATACTCGCATAAGGTTGCAGGGGCTACAAAACCTGTCCCAGCAAGTTACAGAAGCAAGGCAAATCAGTCATAGAATGGATGCCAGTCCATCACACACACACACACACACACACACACACACACACACACACACACACACACACACACACACACTATTATGCATAATATTTAAATATGCCTACAGGCATTTTTGAGGATTGCAGTTGCTATAATTGCAAGTCTTAATGTATTTTGAGATGAGGTAGAAAACTGGAACCCCAGAAAAAAAAATTCAAATGGACAAAGGCATGACTGCACAATGAAGGCCCCCCAGCCAGGAACTAAACAGATGAATCAAGCTCTGTGAGGCAGCATCACAACCTGCTGCACAAGTACAGTGCCCACTTAACTACCTCATTTCTCATAAAATAATTTACAGCTTAATAAAATTCATAAGGCAGACATTAAACAATACTATATAATATTGTTTTTTATCGGAGATGAACTTCTTTTTTCTTTTATCTAACATTTTTCAGTGACTAATAATATTATTACTAGACCCAAGAATATTTAAAACTACTTACATAAATTAAATATAAGCTCCTTCCAAAGCTCAAAATCTGATGATTGTAAGTGAATGTCAAAGGTATTACATACATCAGAAGGTGAGCTACTCTGTTTTTCCTATACAATTAACAGTGAGCAATCATATTCATTCCTGCATAAATAAGGTTTACAATGATTAACAAGTAACTGACACACAAGATCTCGCACTTTATCATCAATAATCAATGCAAAAATTATTTTACAAAGCAGTCCATTATGTGTCACTAATTCTGACAGCAGTTATTAGAATACTTATGGTTAAAGGTTTAACGTGCACAAATGATGAAGCAAGTGAAATGATGCATACCCAGCAGTTTGGGAAACCAGCACTGTTTAGAATTTTCTTTTAACTACAGGATCTTCTCCCATTACATGAAGAGGTCATCCTGAAACTGTAAAGGTTTATAAAAACACTGTTAGTTTAGTGCCCAAGTTACCACCACACCCCACCATAACATGGGCACATAAACATTAGCGATATGTCAGGCTTTAATGTGTAGTGAGATAAAGCCCAGACTATAACCCAGATGACCCAAGCTTAAAAGGGGAAGGGAGGAGTGACTGGCCAAGACCAGCTTACCCGTACTGGGGATGAGGGGATGCTTTGACTGGTTTACCACTACCATTTAAGCAGAGGCCTAAATAGCACCATAATTGATTAGAACCAGGGACATTGCTTTGGATATCTAAAACCACTGGTGGTAGCCCTTATTAGTGTGTAGACATAAGTATGCATACACATGCGGGGAGTACAGAAGCCCCACAGTAATGCAGATGCAAATGTCCATCACCAGGTTTTGGGTTAAGGCCTTATTAAATATGCCCTCATTGCTGGGATGCTGGCAATGGCAAAAAAACACCTCCACTCCTGCCTGAATGATAACTCCATCAGTCAAGTCTTCCCTTCCTGCTGGGGATACTTAGTGCAAGAGGTCCATCTTGACAGCCACTCTTCATTTCAATCCACTAATAATAAAAAAGTCAAGGAGACCTCCAAGATGGCTGCACATTAAGTAACATCTTAATTCTGGCTCTCCCAGTGTGAAAACAAAAACTTAGCAGAGAAAGCCAGTGGACCTGGACTTCTGAATAAATTTCAGCAACTAACTAGTAAGTGCACTGCCTGGATGCCATGAAAAAAGAAATACAGAGGACCTGAAGGAAAATCAGCTACAAAAGGTGATGAACAAAAAACTGAGTGGGAAAAATACTGTAGCTGTTCAGCAAAAAGAAGTACAAGCTCCACACATGATTTCCAGTAATCGTGAGGAAAGTATAGAGCAATTGCATGCAGACCTGACTAAAATAAATGAAACACTGATGGAGTATATCAACTTACACAATAAAAGGGTGGAAAAATGGAAGAAGCTTTAAACAGATACACAGATGAGATGATAAAACTCCAAATCTTAGACGTCGACAGGAAGAAAAGGCTGGCAGAATATGAGACTGCACAAGAAGAGATGTTTCAAAAAAATAACAGAATTAGTGGGCAGAGCATGTAGAGAAAACCTGAGATTTTCTGCTGTACCTGAGAAGCTGGAATGAACAGACTGTATTAATTTCATGAAAGCACAAATAAGCAACTGGACTGGTATTCCACAACAGAAATTGTTAACTGAAAGGGCACATTGTGTTTACACTCCAAACCTGGCTATGAGAAAACAGCCTACAGCTTTAATAGTAAAAATGCAATCTTACCAGCAGAAGGAGTTGATTCTGGCAAAACTGTGGCAGAAGAACAACGTACTAAAAGTGGAAAGCAGCACAGTGTTTGTGGAGAATGACTACTCACTGTACACTAGGCACACTAGGCACAAGAGGAATACATTTATTCCATTATACACAGAATGTCAAGAAGCAGGGGTGAGATTCAAACTACTGTGCTCAGCTATCTTCAGAAGATTTTGCCCTGGAGGAAAAATGTATTTTTTTAATGAAGTACATGTTAAGGAAGAAATACAAAAGTTTGTCCAACAAAAGGTGAGCTATGAAACAGAAGGAGGTTCTTGCTTCTTGTTCTTCTGGTAATAAAGACCACATAGAGACTGTGCCAGTGAAACCTTTCCCAGTGTTTCAACGGAAAATGCTTGAGAGAGGGATGAAAGGACTGGAGTTGACTAGAAGAATCAAGACTGCACTGGAGATGAAGCAGAGACAGGGTGTGGGAGATGAAGATGAATAGGAACAGAACAAGAGAATCTGG
The DNA here is from genome assembly GCF_019279795.1 of Protopterus annectens. NCBI lineage: Eukaryota > Metazoa > Chordata > Ceratodontiformes > Protopteridae > Protopterus > Protopterus annectens. The sequence goes on along the minus strand of NC_056735.1, from coordinate 1,156,332,772 downwards.
AAATATTGGACTTTCTTGGACTTTGTTAAACTTGTAGGGGATTCTAAAGCATATGCCCTACTTCATGCCATTAATGTTTGGAGACTAAAATCAGTAACTTGGAAATTGACAAATGTGGGATTACAAAGAAATAATTATATTTGTGAATCAGGACAGAACAAGAAAATCTGGAAGTATTGGACTTGTTTGGAATTTGTTAAACTTGTAGGGGACTCTACAGCATATGCCTTACTTCATGTCATTAATGTTCAGACAAATACTCAGAAGGCTTATACAGAAGGGAGAGAATTAATTGTAAGTAAAACATTTTTTTTTCTTAACAGTATTCCTTAAGTGGTGCATACTTTTCTCTACAAGTTATAAATTAAAGTTTGTTTTCTGTTATTTTTAGTTATAATGGGGATATTAATGTGGATGGGTGCTTCTGTTTCTTCTTTTTTTCTTTCTCCATTCTTCTCTCTTTCCCCTTGTTCAGTTTTTAAGAAATGTAGGCACTGCAATGTTAACATAAAAGAATCTGGTCAAAAGAGCATGAAAAAAAGAAAAAAATAGTGTGCGTTTTCTCATTCTTGCATAGGGATGACAAGTAAATGAAAAATAATACTGAATATTATAAGGTCATTTTCTAGTAAACAGTCCTGCATCTGGTTCTCATGTCACTAGCAGACAACCTAATAAAGAGAAAAGGCTTGGAGAAAATGTTTTCTGAAAGCATTCAAGTGTTTTCCCAGCTGGGAGAGCTATAAAGACAAGACTAAAACAGACAGTACTTAGTAGAATCACAAGCTGTACCATGCATCTTAGCATGAATAACCTTTTGTTCTGTTTAGCTTCAGTCTGTGTGTGTGGCTATCAGTCTGGAAATGTTGTTCCTATTAGTGGGGTAAAACTTCAATATTTGAAGATGTACATAGTTTTGTGTGTTATTACATTATGATATAAACCCCTAAAACCTACTAAAGTCGAATGCTGCGAATGTCGAATACCAAAACATCGAACTGAATACATCGAAGTGTAAGAAGTTTGAAAAAGCAAAACTGCGAAGATCGGAACTACGAATGGTCATAGTTGGCCCTTCTGTACCCTGGTGTTTGTCTCCACTGTGGTGCGATCTCGGAGTTGGTATATTTAAGTAGGGGGGTGAAGCCCCCCACATTAGTAATACTGTGAAGTGTTTGTGTTTTGTTACGTTGTTGTACGGGTGTGAAGCTGGCCAACCATTTCTATTCGAGTTCTGTTTTTCGATGTTGTCAGTATTCGCAGTAATTACGTTTTGAGGTTTGGAGTTCGATGCTGTGGTATTCGGTGTTTTCACAGTTCGAGTATATGATATAGACCCGGTTTTAGGGGGGTATTGTGTATTTTTATTTGAGGGTGTTCAATAAAACTAAATGTTCTGCAAGATGTGACATAGGCTCAAATGGAGATGACAAGAAACAATTGTATAAAAGATTAACCTGCCAAACAGTACATGCAGGTATCACAAACAAGC